>NW_022991066.1:0-23752 GCF_902827175.1 Gymnodraco acuticeps | reverse complement strand
GACTGAAACTGTTGTGTTCCACTGACTGAATGATGAGGGACTGAAACATGTTGTTGTTCCACTGACTGAATGATGAGGGACTGAAACATGTTGTTGTTCCACTGACTGAATGATGAGGGACTGAAACATGTTGTTGTTCCACTGACTGAATGATGAGGGACTGAAACATGTTGTTGTTCCACTGACTGAATGATGAGGTACTGAAACATGTTGTTGTTCCACTGACTGAATGATGAGGTACTGAAACATGTTGTTGTTCCACTGACTGAATGATGAGGGACTGAAACATGTTGTTGTCCACTGACTGAATGATGAGGTACTGAAACATGTTGTTGTTCCACTGACTGAATGATGAGGGACTGAAACATGTTGTTGTTCCACTGACTGAATGATGAGGGACTGAAACATGTTGTTGTTCCACTGACTGAATGATGAGGGACTGAAACATGTTGTTGTTCCACTGACTGAATGATGAGGGACTGAAACATGTTGTTGTTCCACTGACTGAATGATGAGGGACTGAAACATGTTGTTGTTCCACTGACTGAATGATGAGGGACTGAAACATGTTGTTGTTCCACTGACTGAATGATGAGGGACTGAAACATGTTGTTGTTTCCACTGACTGAATGATGAGGGACTGAAACATGTGTTGTTCCACTGACTGAATGATGAGGGACTGAAACATGTTGTTGTTCCACTGACTGAATGATGAGGGACTGAAACATGTTGTTGTTCCACTGACTGAATGATGAGGGACTGAAACATGTTGTTGTTCCACTGACTGAATGATGAGGGACTGAAACATGTTGTTGTTCCACTGACTGAATGATGAGGGACTGAAACATGTTGTTGTTCCACTGACTGAATGATGAGGGACTGAAACATGTTGTTGTTCCACTGACTGAATGATGAGGGACTGAAACATGTTGTTGTTCCACTGACTGAATGATGAGGTACTGAAACATGTTGTTGTTCCACTGACTGAATGATGAGGGACTGAAACATGTTGTTGTTCCACTGACTGAATGATGAGGCACTGAAACATGTTGATGTTCCACTGACTGAATGATGAGGGACTGAAACATGTTTTTTCCACTGACTGAATGATGAGGGACTGAAAATGTTGTTGTTCCACTGACTGAATGATGAGGGACTGAAACATGTTGTTCCACTGACTGAATGATGAGGGACTGAAACATGTTTGTTCCACTGACTGAATGATGAGGGACTGAAACATGTTGTTGTTCCACTGACTGAATGATGAGGGACTGAAACATGTTGTTGTTCCACTGACTGAATGATGAGGGACTGAAACATGTTGTTTGTGTTCCACTGACTGAATGATGAGGACTGAAACATGTTGTTCCACTGACTGAATGATGAGGGACTGAAACATGTTGTTGTTCCACTGACTGAATGATGAGGGACTGAAACATGTTGTTCCACTGACTGAATGATGAGACTGAAACATGTGTTGTTCCACTGACTGAATGATGAGGGACTGAAAACATGTTGATGTTCCACTGACTGAATGATGAGGGACTGAAACATGTTGTTGTTCCACTGACTGAATGATGAGGGACTGAAACATGTTGTTGTTCCACTGACTGAATGATAGGACTGAAACATGTTGTTCCACTGACTGAATGAGAGGTACTGAAACATGTTTTCCACTGATGACTGAATGATGAGGGACTGAAACATGTTGTTCCACTGACTGAATGATGAGGTACTGAACATGTTGTTGTTCCATGACTGAATGATGAGGACTGAAACATGTTGTTGTTGTTCCACTGACTGAATGAAACAGTGTGTTATTGAACAGGAGTGATGCAGGAAGTCTCACTGTGTGCTGTCATGTCTCTCCAGGCCACCAGGGGGCGGAGGTCGAGCCGACAGGAGGACAATGAGCTGGTTTATTATAACCTGGATGTTCCTGCAGAAGAGGAAAGAGCTCCGGGAGATAAGATATATGTATAAAGATAAAATATAGCCTATTTTCCTTGTTCTCAACTTGAAAATACCACACACACACACCATCAATATGTCTTTTCTGACTTCCTGTCAGCTCCAAGCCCATTGGTTCCTTCTGAAGACGTAGTCTTTAACAACAACTCACACATTTGTGATATGTGATATGTCAAATCCACCCAAATGACCCAGAAGTGTTTTTGTTTTTTTACTAAATCCCTCTAAAAAGGTCAAATGTCACTTGTTTTGCATCAATCTTGATACAGGGTACTTATGATTTGTTGTAGTTTGGATTCCTAAAGCTTTTAGTCTACCTTACCATCATCCAAGGATGGTTTTCACTATAAGTAATGTTTTTCTTTGGATGGACACTATAATTTAGATTGTTTTACTGTGTTCAATCTGAATTTACTTATAAATAAAAACATCTATATTATCATTACTTTGAGAAAAAAGATTATTAATTTAACCCTTTTAGAAGATATGGTCATTTGTTCTTGGAATGTCCTTTTCGAGCCTGAGACCTGAAAAACAGGCTCAGGGTTTAAAGGGTTAATAAAACTAGTCAAATATCCTCTGAAATCTGCATTGCAATACCTGAGGCCAATGAGTCCAGAGAGAACAGGAGAAAGGTGCTACAGCGCCACCTACTGGTGGATTTGAGCACATCGAGAGTTGGTGTTTTGTATTTCTTTTTTAAATTCAGCAAGTATTCAAAGCTCAGTTTAATAAAACCTGATGTTTTTCACACGAAGAGCTTCACTTCAGCGTTCCCTTGTTGTTGACATGCTGTTTGTTGTTGTGAGAAGTGTAGCCCAAACTGTAGCTTAACATTAATATTATAATACAAATTAATACTTCCAACGCTTCTCGTGTTTAAGGATTTCATAACTTTTTTTAAATCAAGAACTATTTTTTATTTCATAAGAATTTTGCTAAGTTTTACTTTGAAGTAAATTGTTATAATTTGGTAAAAAAAAAAAATGTATATTAAATGATGTCCTATTTGCTGTGCTTAGTTTTGTAATTGAGATTTGCGCTTATTATATATCGTTAAGGATTTATTTGATTTGAGTTGTAAGGCATTTTGATATCATGTGATTGTTTGGGGCTTTTTAAGAATTCTGCCCATTTTTGTATTTTGCCATTTTCCTTAAATCCATAAGACTTGATTTAGTAATTAAAGCATCCTCCTAGTTTACAAGTATTCTGCCCCGTGTGGTAATCAGCTATTGAGCTTGAAGTTAATAATGATTGCCATGAACATTTCATAAAATTCAATCAATGTCATAGTTACGCATTGTTCTCATTTATTAAGAACGTTGCTTCATTTTGCTGTAAAGAATGTGGCTTATTTTTACAATGCATATTTTTAATAACCTTGTACTATATCATAACAGTTCAATATTTGTAACTAAGACATTTCATTAAGATTGGACTTTAAAGATATTCCTCTGTTCCAAGATTGAGATTGAGTTGTAATCAGGAATTGTGTTTATTACATAAAAGTTAATTGATTTCATAGTTAAGGATTTTTCTAATTTATTAAGAATTGTGCTTCGTTTTGTGAAGAAATATTGAGCTTTTTGTCTTTATTTGATACGTTTTGTGCATTATTCATTTTTGTCTATTTGTTAGTAAATGGCCGTTCCTATATCATGATACGTTTGCTTAATGTTGTATCACACATTGTTTACTATGTGACCAAAAAAACAATAAAACTACTTTAATAATCCAGAAAGCTCTGTGGATATTTATTCATCAGTTTCTTCTTGTTGGAATATTTTCTTTAAACTCTCTTTGAATTTGCCATATAATATATAATATCATATAATTACTCTGCATGACCCCCAATATCATATTATGTATTTAATGTTACAACCTCTATGGTTACAACCCAGACACTCAGTGCTGGGTCCAACCTGCTTATCTTTTGTTGTATTTATGGTAAATAATATAGTAATAATAATTACTCTGCATGACCCCCCCTGTTTGTTCAGAGAGGAGGCTGAGCTGCAACAGAGTCCTGCATCGGATCGGGTACCCGACGGGTGACCCGCAAAAAAGGTGATTCGCGGGTGGTATTTTTTCAAACGCTTTTTCCCGGGTTCGGCTCTGGGTAAAACAAAGATGATGCGGGTCGGGTCGCGGGTGTTGCATAATAAATATATTAAAATAATAATAATTTAGTTTAATGTTTAAATCCTCAGACCTCTCCCCCGCGGGACCGCGCATAATCATAACCTCTGCAGCGCATCAGTCTGCTGCTGAGCGCCACATTGGAAATGGCTGAGGTGAAGCTCTCTAGCGGAGAATAGCCTACAGCATTTTCAATAACACTTCCTCAAGAGCGAAACCCAACGTCTGGAGGCTTTTGGTTCCTAGATGAGCAAAGAACCAACACCCCACGCTTTTTGAGACAAATATGCAACTGCGTGTGTTAATAATTGCACGTTTTCACTGCTCATATATAGGCTATGCGGGTTCGGGTCGGGTTGCGGATCTTGTGCCGACGGGTCGGGTCGGGTTGCGGAACTAATTGGCAATATGTGCGGGTAGCGGGGCGGGTTCGGTATTGCACGTCGCGGGAGCGGGTCTTGAAAATCAGACCCGTGCAGGACTCTGAGCTGCATACGTTTATATAATCTTTAGCTACCTACCTACATTACATGTCACTTGTTAGACGCTTTTATCCAAGGCGATTTACATACATTCAGTACTGTGGACAATCCCCACAGGAGCAATTTGGGGTGAAGGGACACACACAACGACATGCTGACTGCAGTGGGACTCGAACTTACCTACCTGTCTGCCTGCCTGCCTGCCTGCCCGCCCACCTACCCACCTGCCTGCCCGCCCACCTACCCACCTGCCTTCCCGCCCACCTACCCACCTGCCTTTGTCATTAAAATATCTCATGTTGTTGTTTTTTCATCACAACAACTACATTTTAATCCTATTTTCTTCCCTTCTTGGCGCCAATGGGCTTCCATACTTTAAACGGGATTGTGTTGTAAATATTTTTCCCGCGCATATATGACCCCGTAGTGACGCTCCTGACGTCACCACAGTGGAGAAGAACAACAACAAAGATGGCGGAGCCGACGGTCCGTGTTTCTGGGATCGTTTTATCTTCTCTGATGTTCCAGCACGGGAACACGGACTCTGACGCGGTGAGGGAACATCCCATAATGTGCTGCTGAACCTGCTGGGAACATGTGAAGCTTCTCTACTAAGTTCATCTGTTCTTATTGTTTTATAACTACTTATCCATTCATCGACCTGTAGTTTCAGCTCTGTGCAGTTTGAGCATATTTGTATCACTTTAAACTGTATTTAAATCAAATCAAGTTTTATTTATATAGCACATTTATAAACGATGTTTGGTGGAGCCAAAGTGCTGTAGCCTACATATAATAAAAATAGCCTACAGTAGAGACACTTTACAGCAAATACAACAACACAGATTGTTCAGAATATCAGTATGAGAAAAACGACACCCTCTGTCCTTAGACCCTCTGTCCTTAGACCCTCTATCCTTAGTCCCTCTGTCCTCAGACCCTCTGTCCTTAGACCCTCTGTCCTTAGACCCTCACATCGTACAAGGAAACACTTCCAGAGAAACCCCACAGTTGAAAGGGAACATGGGAGAAAGCTCAGGGAGAGCAACAGAGGAGGGATCCCTCTCCCAGGACGGACAGACGTGCAATAGATGCCGTGTGTAAATTCAAGAGATAATACATTTCACAGCATATAGACCGAATGTTAGGAAATGCATGTGTCTGTAATAAGAAGATGAATCCACGAGGATGTCAGCTACAATCCTGAGGAAGCCATCAGGGAAGCAGCATGACGAGACCCAAGGCAGGACCGCAGAGACAGGTTCAGCCACGACCCGAAGTCCACGACTTAATCCAGAACTCAGGATAGAGGATCCAAGACACAGGACTACAGCAAGAGGATCAGCCTCGACTCCGGATCCCGGCGTAGATATAGATACAAAACAAGAACAAAGATTTGGCTGGGTTAATCGGAACAAGAGAATACACAGACACAGACAGAGAGGGGAAAGGTCATTGGATAAAAGTTATTCTTGATAACCCTCTAGAAAGATCTCATGAACTTCCCCACTCAATCTATCAAGACCCGAGCAGTTCTATTAGAGGATAGGAAACAGAGAGAGGGAGCACAACAACCTATCTCTTCGTCAGATGCACTCCCCCTCTTATCTAAGCGACTCTGTACCCCGTTACCCTCTACAAGGCCATAGACCAGCAGAGGGGACCGTTACCCTCTACAAAGGCCTAGACCAGCAGAGGGACCGTTACCCTCTACAAGGCTATAGACCCAGCAGAAGGGGACCGTTACCCTCTACAGGCTATAGACCAGCAGAGGGACCGTTACCCTCTACAAGGCCATAGACCAGCAGAGGGGACCGTTACCCTCTACAAGGCCATAGACCAGCAGAGGGGACCGTTACCCTCTACAAGGCTATAGACCAGCAGAGGGGACCGTTACCCTCTACAAGGCCATAGACCAGCAGAGGGGACGTTACCCACTCTACAAGGCTATAGAACCAGCAGAGGGGAACCGTTACCTCTACAGGCTATAGACCAGCAGAGGGGACCGTTACCCTCTACAAGGCCTATAGACCAGCAGAGGGGACCGTTACCCTCTACAAGGCCATAGACCAGCAGAGGGGACCCGTTACCCTCTACAAGGCCATAGACCAGCAGAGGGGGACCGTTACCCTCTACAAGGCCATAGACCAGCAGAGGGGACCGTTACCCTCTACAAGGCCATAGACCAGCAGAGGGGACCGTTACCTAGGCCATACCCCCGTTACCCCTCTACAAGGCTCATAGACCGGCAGAGGGACCGTTACCCTCTACAAGGCTATAGACCAGCAGAGGGGACCGTTACCCTCTACAAGGCCATAGACCAGCAGAGGGGACCGTTACCCTCTACAAGGCTATAGACCAGCAGAGGGGACTGTTACCCTCTACAAGGCCATAGACCAGCAGAGGGGACCGTTACCCTCTACAAGGCTATAGACCAGCAGAGGGGACCGTTACCTCTACAAGGCCATAGACCAGCAGAGGGGACCGTTACCCCTCTACAAGGCCATAGACCAGCAGAGGGGACCGTTACCCTCTACAAGGCCATAGACCGGCAGAGGGACCGTTACCCTCTACAAGGCCATAGACCAGCAGAGGGGACCGTTACCCTCTACAAGGCCATAGACCAGCAGAGGGGACCGTTACCCTCTACAAGGCCATAGACCAGCAGAGGGGACCGTTACCCTCTACAAGGCCATAGACCAGCAGAGGGGACCGTTACCCTCTACAAGGCCATAGACCAGCAGAGGGGGACCGTTACCCTCTACAAGGCCATAGACCAGCAGAGGGGACCGTTACCCTCTACAAGGCCATAGACCAGCAGAGGGGACCGTTACCCTCTACAAGGCCATAGACCGGCAGAGGGACCGTTACCCTCTACAAGGCCATAGACCAGCAGAGGGGACCGTTACCCTCTACAAGGCCATAGACCAGCAGAGGGACCGTTACCCTCTACAAGGCCATAGACCAGCAGAGGGGACCGTTACCCTCTACAAGGCCATAGACCAGCAGAGGGGACCGTTACCCTCTACAAGGCCATAGACCAGCAGAGGGACCGTTACCCTCTACAAGGCCATAGACCAGCAGAGGGACCGTTACCCTCTACAAGGCCATAGACCAGCAGAGGGGACCGTTACCCTCTACAAGGCCATAGACCAGCAGAGGGACCGTTACCCTCTACAAGGCCATAGACCGGCAGAGGGACCGTACCCTCTACAAGGCCAATAGACCAGCAGAGGGGACCGTTACCCTCTACAAGGCCATAGACCAGGCAGAGGGGACCGTTACCCTCTACAAGGCCATAGACCAGCAGAGGGGACTGTTACCCTCTACAAGGCCATAGACCGGCAGAGGGGACCGTTACCCTCTACAAGGCCATAGACCAGCAGAGGGACCGTTACCCCTCTACAAGGCCATAGACCAGCAGAGGGGACCGTACCCTCTACAAGGCCATAGACCAGCAGAGGGACCGTTACCCTCTACAAGGCCATAGACCAGCAGAGGGGACCGTTACCCTCTACAAGGCCATAGACCAGCAGAGGGACCGTTACCCTCTACAAGGCCATAGACCAGCAGAGGGACCGTTACCCTCTACAAGGCCATAGACCGGCAGAGGGACCGTTACCCTCTACAAGGCCATAGACCAGCAGAGGGGACCGTTACCCTCTACAAGGCCATAGACCAGCAGAGGGAACCGTTACCCTCTACAAGGCCATAGACCAGCAGAGGGACCGTTACCCTCTACAAGGCCATAGACCAGCAGAGGGACCGTTACCCTCTACAAGGCCATAGACCGGCAGAGGGGACCGTTACCCTCTACAAGGCCATAGACCAGCAGAGGGGACCGTTACCCTCTACAAGGCCATAGACCAGCAGAGGGGACCGTTACCCTCTACAAGGCCATAGACCAGCAGAGGGACCGTTACCCCTCTACAAGGCCATAGACCAGCAGAGGGACCGTTACCCTCTACAAGGCCATAGACCAGCAGAGGGGACCGTTACCCTCTACAAGGCCATAGACCAGCAGAGGGACCTTTACCCTCTACAAGGCCATAGACCAGCAGAGGGACCTTTACCCTCTACAAGGCCATAGACCGGCAGAGGGGACCGTTACCCTCTACAAGGCCATAGACCAGGCAGAGGGGACCGTTACCCTCTACAAGGCCATAGACCAGCAGAGGGACCGTTACCCTCTACAAGGCCATAGACCAGGCAGAGGGGACCGTTACCCTTCTACAAGGCCATAGACCAGCAGAGGGACCGTTACCCTCTACAAGGCCATAGACCAGCAGAGGGGACCGTTACCCTCTACAAGGCCATAGACCAGGCAGAGGGGACCGTTACCCTCTACAAGGCCATAGACCAGCAGAGGGACCGTTACCCTCTACAAGGCCATAGACCAGCAGAGGGGACCGTTACCCTCTACAAGGCCATAGACCAGCAGAGGGGAAATGGGGGGTGGGTAAGGGTAAGGGTCTAAAGGGAAAAAAGATGAAATATAAGGTACTATATTTTAAGCAATCCTATCTACTATTCCTATATTTGAATAATGTATAAACTATTTTAAAAATACTTTATGAAATCCTATGTTATGTTATAAATATAAAAATAAATAACTAAATAAATGAATAATTAAATAATTAAACAAAAGCCAGAGAGAAGAAGTGAGTCTTAAGAGTTGATTTTAACCCCAGGGTCCGGGCCTCACACGGAGGGGCAGAGTGTTCCAGAGCCTGGTCTTAGGCACTCCCAGCAGCAGCTGGTCAGCCGACCTTAAGGCTCTGGGGTGTAGCGCTGGAGCAGTTCGGCTACATAGGAGGAGCCCATTTAGGGCTTTGAAAACAAATACAAGGATTTCAAATCTATTCTGAACCGAACTGGAAGCCGGTCCGGGTGCAGTGAGGCCAGAGTGATGTGGTCACGCTTTGTATGGCCATATATGTTCTTGTGTTTATTTGCTTCTAGTTTTAAACGCTGTGTGTGTGTGTGTGTGTGTGTGTGTGTGTGTGTGTGTGTGTGTGTGTGTGTGTGTGTGTGTGTGTGTGTGTGTGTGTGTGTGTGTGTTGTGTGTGTGTGTGTGTGTGTGTGTGTGTGTGTGTGTGTGTGTGTGTGTGTGTGTGTGTGTGTGTGTGTGTGTGTGTTGTGTGTGTGTGTGTGTGTGTGTGTGTGTGTGTGTGTGTGTGTGTGTGTAGGAGGGTCTGGTCCTGGGGGAGAGTCGGGTTGAAGAGCAGATCACCATCAGCGACTCTCAGGCCGACAGGATCCACATCCAGGAGATCTACTGTGAGAGAATATCATTATTAATATAACGGCGTCCCGTTAATGTTTTTGTTCTAACTGTATAATAATAACATCTTTATTTATTCTAACAGACGTACAGAAGCACATCGCCTGCAGCAAACTGAACCAGTGAGTCCTGAGAGATTACATACCTTTAATATATATATATATGTTAGTTTAATAGTGTGTGTGTGTGTGTGTGTGTGTGTGTGTGTGTGTGTGTGTGTGTGTGTGTGTGTGTGTGTGTGTGTGTGTGTGTGTGTGTGTGTGTGTGTGTGTGTGTGTGTGTGTGTGTGTAGTCTATACAGCGGTGCAGGAGAGGTGAACTCGGTCGCTGTGAAGAAGCTGCTGGCGGACAATAAGCAGGTCAGACATTACAGTTTGAACTAAGTGTCACATTTTATAGGTGAACATTAAAATATTTGTAATTCATAATGTGTTCCTCTTTCCCGGAGTGAAGTCTTCACACCAACGTCACTAGCAAGTTACTTTCAGAGTTGTAGCCCTTTGAATGCCCACTCTTCTGGGTTTGAAATGAACTCCATGTGATGCTCTGTGTTCACGCTCAGTGACTGCAGACTGAGTTCTCAGGTGTACTTTAACCCACATGAGCGCCCCCTGCAGGACAGCGTGCTGGGCTGGTACCGGCAGCGCAGGAACTCTGACCAGCAGCTGAGCTTCAGAGAGCGGATTGTCCACCAGTCCCTGAAGGCATCGCTGAGAAACCCCCACCTGCTGTTCCTGCTGCTGACCCCCCACCGAGCGAGCAGTGCTGAGAGTACTCACAGGACCGAGTACTGCGCGTACATCTCACGCAACAGGTACTAATACTGCATTATATACTACAACCAGAGAAAAAAAGTAATACATTCCACTACTTCGTTACTCTCTACATAAAGTAACTCGTTACTCGCAGGCCGCCCTACAGGCAGATCACGCAGACTGCGGCGCACCTACAGTGTAAGCGCGCCACAGTTTTGCCTCTGCGAGACTCCACTTGCCCCCCCACTATTGCATTCAGGAAGACATAACACAAGTCTTTCTTTTGATATGCTCTAAAATCAAATAGGCTACCAGCCACACAACAAGCTCACAGTCTGTGAAACGTCAAGTCACTAATGAATGAAACCAGTTCAAGACGCATTATTCTTATTCGTATCATTCTTTATGAGCGCAGTGACGGTAAGGTCTCTAATTACTTATTTATTTAGTATTCCATAACTTAGTAACAGAGATGGTCAAACTGAAGTAGAGACATGGCAGAAATCCTACGATGAAGCGGGACATTGAACTGTTCACCGTGAGAGGGCGATCAAGAGAGCGAGCGGCGCGTTGAGCGAGTTCACAGGTGAAGACTCAGAAAGACAGAAGCACCAACAAGTAGCTATGTTCAGGTGTTTTCTGTAAATAACCGCCGGCATCAAGAGGAAGTCAAGCCCCCTGGTTTGTCCCTTATACCCTGACTGCCATGAGAACACTCAAAATCAAGTTTCCAAAATCCGACACTGAGGTGGTCTTAACGCAGCGCAGAGGACAGCGCTGACAAAGTGTGCTTCCCGCAGCGAGACGCTACGATACTGAGTGAGGGCTCATCGTGTGGATTCAGCCACAACAGAACAAAGAAGAGCAAACTCTCGCTCTCCAGAGGGGCAGGTCAACAGTAGCCCGTACCTAGCAGTGGATAGCAGCTGCTGGCCTGGACACAGTTTGCACCTCACCGTCACTTCCTGTCTATTCTTCGGACGAACTCAAAGTAATGGGCACCTCCACCCCTCGAGAGTTACCGCTGACTCAGCCATGTTTATGCAGCACTGCACGCGGAGATGTGGACGCGCAGGTTACGCACATATAAACCTGCGGCGGAAACCCCTCTCGTCTGTCAGTGTGATTATGACTGATTTGATAAAAGTAACGCGTGTTGGGGTAATGTTAGTAACTGTAGTGATTACTGAATTATAAAAGTAGCGCGTTACACTAACTACTCCGTTACCGACAAAAGTAATATTATTACACCAACTCTGCAATATATACTCTAGTTTACTTCATATCTGCTCACAGCACAGAGTTCTGCGCGTATCTCTCACGCAACAGGTAACAGCAGGGGACTCTCGACCGGCCCACTTTGGTACGGGGGGGGTGCTAGTGACTTCTCCGACCCGATGGCCCAGTCTGCCCCTGGATAACACAAAATACTGTGTGTGTGTGTGTGTGTGTGTGTGTGTGTGTGTGTGTGTGTGTGTGTTGTGTGTGTGTGTGTTGTGTGTGTGTGTGTGTGTGTGTGTGTGGTGTGTGTGTGTGGTGTGTGTGTGTGTGTGTGTGTGTGTGTGTGTGTGTGTGTGTGTGTGTGTGTGTGTGTGTGTGTGTGTGTGTGTGTGTGTGTGTGTGTGTTGTGTGTGTGTGTGTGTGTGTGTGTGTGTGTGTGTGTGTGTGTGTGTCTGTGTGTGTGTGTGTGTGTCCTCAGTGTGTTCCTGAGTGTTCCCCTGCTGGTGAACAATCTGGGTCTTCAGGAGCCTCAGAGCTACTGGAAGCTTCCTGCCGGAAGATCATCAGAACGCTACAGCGCCACCATCAGGAGACACAGGTAACTGCAGCCTGAACACCTGAGATACAGCGCCACCATCAGGAGACACAGGTAACTACAGCCTGAGGAACACCTGAGATACAGCGCCACCATCAGGAGACACAGGTAACTGCAGCCTGAACACCTGAGATACAGGTGATATGCTTTTTTATAGAAAAGGTCAAAGCAATGACAAAGGAGGTGTTGTTGGTGCAGTATTCCTGGATCTACACAGAGCCTTTGATTCAGTCCACCATAAGGTCCTTCTGTCCAAACTGTGGGCTTTGAACTGCTCTCCATTAAACCTCAGTTGGATTGAATCATACCTCACTGGTAGGCGTCAGCATGTTATCGTCAATAATCGACTCTCTCCAGCTCTAGACTTAAGCACCGGAGTACCACAAGGTTCAATACTTGGTCCACTTCTTTTCACCCTATATATGAATGACCTGCCACCTGCCTGTCCTGATGTGGAAACACAGCTATATGCCGATGACGTATGGGCATGCCAACACAAAGCAAAAGGCTGCTGATAAACTGACCTCAGCCTCAGTGCTGGTCACTAGCTGGCTACACCGCTCCTGTCTTCAGCTTCATGTTTTTCACAAAAAGAAAATGCAACCTTGTGTGAAATATAAGCATCTCAGGTGAACATTGTGCCTCAGGCGAAGTACCTTGGAATCATTATTGACTCTAATCTAACATTCAAAACACAAGTCAAAGAAGCGACCCAAAGAGTCAAGTTTGGCCTAGCACATTTTAAATACATAAGAAACACAATGACATTGAATTCTGCTAAATGATACATGAATGCCACGAACACATCACAGCCATGATCACATCTAACATCCTGTCTCACAAGCTGGGGGCCACTAACAGCTCCACACTGAAGCCACGAGCAACCCTGTGCAACAAGCGCTCAAAGTACTGGACCAGAAACCTAACCGCTCCCGTCACTGTGCCTTCCTCAACAAGCATAACATCCTGAGGAAGATTTAATCAAGTATAGGAACATCGTTCTGGTTTACAAAGTCCTGCACAATGCAGCCCCTCCCCCTCTTAGCTCATTGGCTACTCAACGTAACAACACCAGACGGACCGCTAGAAGCTCCACACGTGGCGACCTATCAGTCCCATCCAGGAAGAGTGCTTTTGGTCAGTCATCATTCTCGGTCACAGCAATACACAACTGGAACTCTCTCCCCACTCAAATCAAAGACACACACACACACACACACACACACACACACACACACACACACACACACACACACACACACACACACACACACCACCTTCACAGCTCACTTAAAAACATGGTTCACTGAGAACTACACCTGCACACACTAGTCTGTGTCGAGTGTGTTACATGTTGTGTTACATGTTGTGATCATGTTGTGTTACATGTTGTGATCATGTGCTCTGTGGGACATGTACTGTATGTATGTTGTTTATGGTCCTCTTGTATCCTCACACCGGTATCTACTTGTCCTCCTTTTTATTCTATTTTATATTTTTATAACTAATGCTGTTGATGTATTGTGATTTTAAGGGTGTCTATTACCATCTGGCCATGTCGGCTAAAGCTGCACCATTTACTGTTTTAGTGACAGTTCATCGATGAGGACTGTCCACGACACTATCAATAAATAAAGTAAACTAAACAGCGCCACCATCAGGAGACACAGGTAACTACAGCCTGAGGAACACCTTCACACATCATCTCCTGCTCCCCCTGCAGCTCCAGCTTCTTCTCCTCCGACGGTCAGCTGCGAGACGTCAACGATGTGAACGCCATGAACGATGCTCTGCAGGAGGAGCTGCAGGTGTGTGTGTGTGTGTGTGTGTGTGTGTGTGTGTGTGTGTGTGTGTGTGTGTGTGTGTGTGTGTGTGTCCTATTTTAAGTGTGTGTGAGTGTTAACCTCCTGTTTGTGTGTGTGTGTGTGTGTGTGTGTGTGTGTGTGTGTGTGTGTGTGTGTGTGTGTGTGTGTGTGTGTGTGTGTGTGTGTGTGTCCTATTTTAAGTGTGTGTGAGTGTTAACCTCCTGTTTTGTGTGTGTGTGTGTGTGTGTGTGTGTGTGTGTAGGCAGCGTGCAGAGAGGTGGAGGACAGCGAGCGGCAGCTGGAGACGCTTCAGTCTGAAGTGTCAGCGCTGAGGAAGAGGAGCAGAGAGAGGAGGAAGATGAAGAAGAGTGAAGCTGCAGGAAGAACAGGTTGGATTCCAAAAAACATCATTGTGTGTGTGTGTGTGTGTGTGTGTGTGTGTGTGTGTGTGTGTGTGTGTGTGTGTGTGTGTGTGTGTGTGTGTGTGTGTGTGTGTGTGTGTGTGTGTGTGTGTGGTGTGTGTGTGTGTGTGTGTGTGTGTGTGTGTGTGTGTGTGTGTGTGTGTGTGTGTGTGTGTGTGTGTGTGTGTGTGTGTGTGTGTGTGTGTGTGTGTGTGTGTGTGTGTGTGTGTGTGTGTGTGACTGTGTTCGAGTCATGATGAAGAGTCAGTCTTACGCTGTGTTCCAGGCGAGGAAGAGGAGGACCAGAGGAGGAATCTTCGTCTCCAGGAGGCCGTCGGCGCTCTGTTCAAGCGCTCGCCGCTCTTCCTCACACACACTCTGACGCTGCAGGGGTTTCCTGTCCCTGAACGCACCTTCAGCGGAGAGGAGGAAGAGGAGGAGGAGGAAGAGGCAGTGTGTGAGGAGGAAGAGGAGGAAGAGGCAGTGTGTGAGGAGGAAACTCGGGAGAACACTCACTCCCGAAAGAGGAGCAGAGAGATGGCGGCGAGCAGCGAGAGGAAACGCAGGAAGAGTGAATCCTGAATGAAGCGAGCTCAGGTCGGGGGGGGGGTCTCTCCCCCCTGAAGTGATCTGATACATTTTATAAGTTGTTTTGATAAAGTCGTCTTTTGTTAAAAGAAATCTGTGTCAGTCTTTAATTAAATTATTAAAACATGCAGTTTGTGTCTACAGTTGAAACTAACACTTTAAAAAAAATAAAATACAATTAATTTGCATAATATATATAATTACAAATAGTACACTAAGCCAGTGTTTCTCAAAGTGTGGTCCGTGAGCGCCCCCTAGTGGTCCGTGAGTATATTGGTCAATTTTTACATTTGAAATAAATAAATAAAAGTTGTCCGCACTCTCGCGGGAATATCTCCGTGTTTGTACCATTTTCAGGCGATTTGTAATCAGTTCTAGAAAAACTGTTTATTAGATTTCAAGAAGCGCATAAAAGACACAATGGATGTCTTTTATGAGCATGTATCCATGCTGGACGAAGATCCAGATGTTCGGAGTTAGAGATTATCTACAGGGGGTCCGCGGGGTCTTAAAGTATTAAAAGTTGATCAATTTAGCGAAAATGAAGACTCTTAAAAAGTATTAAAGGGCATTTTCCAAGGTTTTACATTTTGTAGCTTGTTTTCAATAAGTATATAAAGTATCCAGAGAGGTTGTGTTCTACAGTCTGCCTGAATGTCATCATGGCGTAGGTGTGTCGTGTGATTCTGTGTAGTTTATTGATGGCATCCCGTTGGGTTTGACGTCATCTGAACAGGACATCGCGCGCTCACTGCTTGATAGCGCGCGGAGGTCCGTTTACGCCGGTTGCTAGGCAACATCGTTATGGGGAAATGCAAGTCTGCGTCCAAATGGTTGGAAGATAAGGAGGAAGGACAATCAATACTGTATATAGTCAATGTGAGGTAAAGTGTGTCGCCAAGGTAACCGGTTAGAACTCCAAGTGGAAAGAGTCCAAGGATCCAAAAATACTTAAAGTTCCAAAAATACTTAAAGATCCAAAAATACTTAAAGATCCAAATATACTTAAAGTTCCAAAAATACTTAAAGATCCAAAAATACTTAAAGATCCAAATATAGTTAAAGTTCCAAAAAATACCGTAAATTCCAAAAATACTTAAAGATCCAAAAATATCGCAAATGGCTGGAAGTTAAGGAGGAAGGACAATCAATGCTGTTTAGTGAATGTGAGGTAAAGTGTGTCGCCAAGGTAACCGGTTAAAACTCCCAAGAGGCGATGAGGTCTTAAAATGTATGGAAAGGGTCTTAAAGGTCTTCCATGTGACTTCAGGACTCCTGCAGAGACCCCGATGTGATATCATGCAGTCTGTTGATCAGAGGCTGGTTTAGACCATGCAGCCCGACGGTCACCGAGGGTCATGTTTTAAGAGCATCATTACAAAAAGCCCACGTGAAACAATGAGCTGTAAATACATTCACCATTTTACTATCAATTCAATAGCAATATTAAAGTCTGAGTACTAAGTGCTGAAGCTGAAGAAATTAAACTACAATTAATTTAAAGAAAACTCAGATTAGAGAAAAAAACAACATTTATTGATTTTACATTAGTAATAATCCTCTCAGACGAGAACAAACACAATCAACACATTTCACATTACTCCAGGTGTTTGCCACAGACGTGCGGGTCCTTCATGAACTCCGGGTGTTTGTGGGTGACCGACATGAAGCCTGCAGAGAAAAGACAAAAACATACAATATATTTAAGGTTTTTAACTATTTGAAATCTCATCTTCAAGTTCTCAAACATTTCCAAGAATCGCTTTTTTTTCTTTCTTAGGATAATGTCATTTTTCGTAAACTCACTTTCTATTTTTCTCAAAATAGGAATTTTTCTCCTAAATATTTTACTTAAATCTAAATTAATAATCTTTGACTCAGAATAATATTATTTTTGTCAAATTTCTCAAACAATATACACACACATTAACACTCACACACACACATACATTAACACTGAGGACACACACACACACATTAACACACACACACACACACACACACACACACACACACATACATTAACACTGAGGAAACACATTAACACTGAGGACACACATTAACACACTGAGGACACACACACACACATACATTAACACTGAGGACACACATTAACACACTGAGGACACACATACACACACATACATTAACACTGAGGACACACACACACACATTAACACACACAGGACACACACACACACACACACACATACATTAACACTGAGGAAACACATTAACACACTGAGGACACACACATACACATTAACACACACACACACACACTGAGCACACACACACATTAACACACTGAGGACACACACACACATTAACACACTGAGGACACACACACACACACACATTAACACACTGAGGACACACACACACTGAGATTCCCGTTCAGTGTGAATGGATCTCTCAGAGCACCCAAATGGTATCCATGGTACCCCTTGAACGGACCCCCCCCTCTTCGGGCTCCTACTGTCCAAACCCCTGATTACAAAAGCTCAGCGCGAGGAAGACGTACCCAACGCGTGGGATTTCTTCACGGCTTTGGCCACTTCCTTCTGTTTCCTGGAACATAGCCCTGAAACACAAAGCAGCGTTCAGTCAGAGCTCAGTCTTCACGGAGGAGATATTCCAGCTCCAGCGTCTCACGTGTGATGTGGCGTCCGTAGATCCGTCCGGTGTACGGAGAGATGAACTGAGACAGCAGCTGACAGGAAACACATCGGGGTTTAGCACTTTGCAATCAACGGTGCTTTACAAACACAATGGATCATCATCACAGCGACACCCAGACACTTCCTGTGACCTTTGGAGATCCCAGACACTTCCTGTGACCTTTGGAGATCCCAGACACTTCCTGTGACCTTTGGAGATCCCAGACACTTCCTGTGACCTCTGGAGCTCCACTTGTTGTTCAAAAATACTAAATAAAGCCCCTTAATGTTCAGTTTGATCCCACAGCTACAGCGTTAGGATGTGTGTACCACATAGTGCCGAGTACTGTGACCTTTAGACGGGAACGTTCGTACACCGCCATACTGTTGGAAAAGTGGCGAAGGATCTCGTGGATATTTCTCTCTTTAGCCGTGGATATTTCCACAGTGGCTAAACAGATTTTCACCGTTTGAAATGCATTTGAAACGTTCATCTCTCTTTATGATTCTGCATTTTGAAGCGTAAGAAAAGACCTCAGACATTTGTAATAATGACACTAGAGGAGGAGTTCAGGGCCATGGAAACATACACACCCTCCTGTAAACCCACCTTTAACTAATCACACTACACACTGACACAGGTGCTTTATGTACCTGAGTGTTCTTGAAGTCTACGGTCACATTGCAGAGCAGGCATCCTTTCTGAGGCTCTTTGTAGGGGTTTTCCATCTTAATGAGCTGTAAAAAGAATATCAAAATACATTAATCTAATCCTGTTATTAGTGATGTAATAATTATTCCTAAATACAAATTACCCACCATGTCCTCGTTTGGTTGGACTACATTTGAGGTTGTTGTGAGACTTCTTAAACCTGCAGAAAAATGATTATTATTATAACAAATTACATCAACAACAGCTCATATGTTAGCATTAGCATTAGCAACACGTAGCTTAACTCCACCTAATAAACACATATTAACGGTTAATTTGACATGTAATGAATGCTGTATCACTATAACGTTTAATACAGGTGTTATAAAGGCTCACCTGTGTTTCCTTGTTGTAATACAACTGTTCTTATTCTCGTTAAACCTCTGAGGACGAGCATTTTGACCTGACACACGACCGGAAGATGTCCACCAGACGGGAACTCCGGGTTCTTCACTGTGTCAACTATTAGTTCCTACCACCTATTTAACTGATTAGTTGTTATACTAGTTGTTATTATATATATATATGTGTTAGTGAATATAAAAATAACCTGACATTTATAGTTTTGTGTACTCATGAATATTTAATATTACGTTTATTTTTGTATTATTTTAGGAACAGATTAAATGTTACCCCCGTTTCAAAGATCAAAATAACAGTACAAGATAGTAATCACCCCAGAAAACGACCATCGTAATCAACATTACGTATGCATTTTCTCACATTTAACCCACCTTTTAAAACCCTTTTGCATTTGTAATATAAACTAAAAAAGGAGATAAAATAAGCTGATGATTATATGAGTGAAATATATAATCTAATATCTAAATATCGGCTTTACTTTGTGGGAGACTTTTCAACCGGAAACTGTATGAATGTTCAAATTGCCAACAAGTACTTCTCAGGAAGATAGGCTACAGTGACAGAACATAAAGCAGATAACACATGTCTGCTATGTCGCGGTAATCAGCTTGGTTTTTGGGTAATTTATCGAACGTTTTCTATCGATGAATTACTACATTTGGGAAGCTATCCCGGTTAGCGCTGCTAGCTCCGATAACCGAAGCCGGAAGTGATGCAGGGATTCCTCTCTTGCTCTGACGTTGGATTTGTTCTTCACAAATTCAAACGTGATTCTCGCGGAGCTGAAAAAAAAACAGAAGCTTCAAGCAATACAAGAAAATGCTTTGGCAGACTCTATATACTTTCACCGGAGTTTGAGGTGATTTAAAGGGTTTTAGGAGACTGTTAATGTCGTATAAGGAACACATCAGAGAACAAACTGCCAGGAGTAAGAAAACCGCTTTACTAGCTAACGTGTAATGGGCTTTTTTCTTGATCTAAACATTATCTAATTTAGGTTTGAAGTATTTAATATGTACAGGTGTGTGTAGCAGAGCCTCAGCTGTGTTCCTAGTGTAGTTGTTTGTGTTTATTTGAGGTTTTATTGACATGTAGCACCAGCTGTTGTGATGAATTCTGCTGAGAAACGAGACATCAGAATCAAACGGGTCTCGTCCAGGAAGAGATCTCGCGATAGCTCACAGATGACACCAGAGAGGAAGAGAGGGTCTGAGAAATGTCCTCAGATCTGCAGGCTGAGCAGCATCATGGCAGAACAACAACAACAACAACCTGCTGCAGAGGTAGGACAGGTGAACAGCTGGACTATCAGCTTTAATGGTTATTCATGTTGTTGTTTTCACATCAAAACAATGATTATTGCTATTAACAAAGCACTTATATACTAATAAAGGACTGGCTTACCTAAAGCCAGTTGAGTAGCACTTGAAATGTTGGCTCTATGAAACCTGATGTACTTTATGATTCTGTTTTCTTCAAGGTTGTATTTTGTTGGTCGAACGCACTTATTGTAAGTCGCTTTGGATAAAAGCGTCAGCTAAATGCAAAGTGATGTAATTATGATTCTTTGTTGTTTTTTTAAAATGCTGTTGTTGTCTGCATTTTGTAAAATGTGCATGCATTAAGTTAAGATGAAGTTTGTATCATTTTCTTTGTATTGATTCCCAGCTGTTGTTGGTTGTAAAAAACTATTTATCTAATATATCATATTCCAATTACTTGTCTATAGACTATTGTTGCACTATTTATATTCTATTGTATTTACTTGCAATATTGTATCTGTGTTAGTGTGTTGCTCTGTTGGAGGAGCCTGTGACCTCATTGATATATCTACACTGTGGCTCTGAACACATGATGATGAAAGCCTTGAATCTTGTGTTCAGTTGTTCTGCAGCGACAGCGAGGATCTGTTCGGGGATTACGACAGCCTCCTGCAGGACAGCTCGCTGCTCGACAGACTGGACGACGCTGAGCAGAGCGAGAGGCAGAGAGACGTCCAGAGAGACGTCCAGAGAGACTTCACCAACCTGAGGACAAAGACAGACGAAGACGTGCTCACAGACTCCATCCTGGATGCCATGGGAGAGGAAGATCTTCCTCCCAGCATGCAACAGTTCAAGGATCAGGTCCAGGAGACGAGGGTCCGTCTGCAGGGCGGAGATCAGACCTCCACGCCGCTCAGAAACACAAAAGTGAGATTATACAGAACTATGTTTTATATAAACACAATGGGTTTAGAATCAGCATTCAGTCGCACATTTCACTGGAGAATATTTAGAAAAATAATTAAGATAAAATGTTTATACGAAGAAAAACAGACAGAATATTTAAAGAGTATTTTCTAAAAAAGTTTAAATGTAAAAAAATAAGACAGAATATTTTGAGCAAAACTGAAGATATTTTGGAATATTTAAAAAAAAAGTTCAAATTTAAATAAAAGACAGAATATTTTGAGAAACATTTTAAGAAATTTTGGAGTATTTTGAAACAAAAGTTAAGAATTAAGAATATTTTGAGAATATTTTCCAAACAAATTGAAATGTAAAAAAATAAAAGACAGAATATTTTGAGCAAAACTGAAGACATTTTGGAATATTTAAAAAATAATAATATGTTGCAGACGTCAGCCCCGTGAGGGTTTGAAGCTTTCTTTAGAATTTCACGCCTTTTTATATTTGAGACGGAATATTTTGAAAAATAATTAAGATAAAATGTTTATGAGAAGAAAAACAGTTAAGAATTAAGAATATTTTGAGAATATTTTCCAAGTAAATTGAAATGTAAAAGAATAAAAATAAAAGACAGAATATTTTGAGAAAAAAGTTAAGAAATGTTGTTGTTTTTTTTGCAGACCTCCTCCCCTCTGAGGACTAAAGAGGAGAGTAGACCCCCGAGAGGAGGACCATCGAGGAGGAGGGGCGTGGCGGACGCTCTGAAGAAGACGATGCTTTGTAACGCAGCCTCTCCAGCGATGGCGTCTCGCAGCGCAGCGTTAAAGGAGGCCGTCCTCTCGGAGGAAATCTCCGTCGCCATGCAGGCGTTGGAGGAAGTTTCTGAAGAGAAGACCCCCGACCTCGGGCCCTTTTTCGGGCTCCCGTCCAGAGTCAAGGAGCTGATGCTGAGGCTGAAGGGGATCCAGAGCTTATACGGTGAAATGACTACTAAACTTTGTTTGACTAACACCATCAGGAATCCTGCAGTACCATGTCCTCTGGTTATCTGCAGACACAACTACAAAATGACTAGACTCTATTTAACTAAAACAATAAGGTTCTCTCCAGTACGATACAACATTTCCTCTGATAAATGTACGGCTTTAATCCTGGGAAGAACAATCAGAATCCCTTTATTAGTCGCACAGAGGGGACGTACACCGTCACAGCAGCAAAGAGGGGATCCAGAGCTTAAACGGTGACTCGGGATCCTCTGGTTATCTGCAGACACAACTACAAAATGACCCTTTTTTTACTAACAGACAGACTCAGGCGAGACTTAGGGAGACGGCAGGATTTACAAAGATGTATAGAAAATAAAATCTAGTAGGAAGATCAGCAGTTTCTGATAAATGTATAACTTCAATCTTGGAAAAGACAACTTTAATGAACTTGAATTACTCAAGAATGAATGTGTGAGTTTAAATCTCACACAATATCTTAGTTTTTTATTTTTATAAATAGATATATCAAATGATATCTGAGTGTTTCCCCCCTTAAATTTACCGCCCAGAAAATAAATGAGAAAGTCAGAGAACTTTATTTGTTGTTTATTTTATACATTTCTGACTTTATATTTCCTTATTTCTTCACTTTATTCTCAGATTATACCGTTTTTTTCTTTTTTAATTTTAATCTCAGAAAATATCAATTGTTTTTATGATCAGATAATCGTTGCTTTAAAAATTACATAAATGAATTGCCTTTCAAATCTGTTGCTAAGTTATTTTCTGTTCCTTCAACATGTGTCTCAGAGCGGCAGCAGAAAACAAATCTTTACATTTCCCCAAAAAATAAATCTGAACGTCCGAGAATTTCCATATTTCTGTTGTTTTGTTGTTATATGTTTTTATTTTTCACTTTATTCTCACAGATTATGCAGGAAATATCTATTTTTCCCCCATTTTATTATCAGAGAATCTTTGCTTTGAAACTGATCTAAATGAATTGCCTAAAGTTATTTTCTATAATGTTTTTATAGACGGATGGAAATGTAGACATTTTATTTTAATCTCAGGAAATATCTATTTTTCATAAACATAAAGGAATTGCCTTTAAAATCTGTTGCTACATTATTTCCTGTTCCTTAAACGTAGTGTGTTGTGTGTCTCAGAGCCATTTTATAATCCTAGATTGTTTTGCTTTAAAAAGGACTTAAATTGATTGCCTTTAAAAACAGTTTTGTGATTTATTTTCCGTTGTTGGACTCTTAAAATCCCAAACTATTACTTTAACATATTGTACTGTTTTGTGTGTCTCAGAGTGGCAGGAGACGTGTCTGAACCTGCCGTCCGTTCAGCGCCGGGAGAACCTGATCTACTCGCTGCCGACCAGCGGAGGAAAGACTCTGGTGGCCGAGATCCTGATCCTCAGAGAGCTGCTCTGCAGGAAGAAGGACGCTCTGTTCATCCTGCCGTACGTCTCTCTGGTGCAGGAGAAGGTAGGGAGGACAGGAGAAGGGAGGGAGGACAGGAGAAGGTAGGGAGGACAGGAGAAGGTAGGGAGGACAGGAGAAGGGAGGGAGGACAGGGGGAGGGAGAGAAGGAGGGAGGGAGAAGGG
>NW_022991065.1:30000-32357 GCF_902827175.1 Gymnodraco acuticeps | reverse complement strand
CGCCTCAAAAACATATCTCTTCACACTCGCATATCCACCCTGATCATTATCCATCACACATCCTCTGTTTTTATTGATTTGGTTATTTGATTGATTTATACTGCATTGTCTTGTTTATGTCTCTTATGCTGGTGTTATGTATTGTGTATGTGTTTGTACGGCGACCTTGAGAGCCTTGAAAGGCGCCTATATAAAATAAATGAATTATTATTATTATTTTCTCTTTTCCCCCTCTGTCTGAAACCAGAGCCCAGCCTGCTCTGATTGGTTAGCTGGCCAGCTCTGTTGTGACTGGTCAACCGCTTAGAGATGCCCCACCCCTTAGCCTATAACGTACAATGTGTTGGAGCGCAAGCCAATAGAAGCACTAGTGTCCCATAGTGATGTCCTTTTGTTGTGGAAGTAAACGAAGGAGTCAAATGGAGGCGTTTCAGACGGGGGTTTACGAAAAAATTCAAAAGTTGGACATTTTTGGACGGACATGCATGTAAACTGATACTCATCAGTTGGGAGGCGAACCGTATTCTAGTTTTTTGGTGACATAAATACAAATCAGTTAAAAAATAAGGTAGAAATGTGATCATGGACAGGTAATTGGTAACACGGACAACGCCACTAAGTCAAAATGACAAGAAACGAGAAGACAAAGCCGTGTGTGTGTGTGTGTGTGTGTGTGTGTGTGTGTGTGTGTGTGTGTGTGTGTGTGTGTGTGTGTGTCTTTAAATAGATAAGCTATCAGCTGCTGATCAATAACACTGCAGAAGATGACCCTCCGTAGACTAATGTAATGAGAAGGGAGAGCAACTCTAAATGTTAGTGAGCATCAACAGTATTAAATCAGTTTATTTATTGATAAATGTTTTTAAATATATGTTTTATATCAGTACATTAGGAGTGTCTTAAAGTGGGCATGATTCATAGCATGGCAACAGATATGATCAGTTTTGGTTTGTTGCCATTTTGGGACTTCACATCCAAGAAGAAAATGATTATATTCTGAATAAATCAACGCGTTTCTCAAAATGAATTGAGTCTGTGTGGGCGGACTGAGATGATTGAAGCCTTAATAATCTTTTATCTATCCCAGTGGTTCTTTTCCACTTAGAAGTTTCTTCTCCTCTAACACGTATTCTCAGTTCACTTTATCGATGTTTTTCTATTTTTCCATCCAATTTGATACATTGACAAAATTCCCAGCTGTTTTTCTGATATTTCTACACGGTCATTAAAAGGCTAGATAATCCTTAATGGCTTTAGGCAATAACACACTTTATAGCCATGATTATTAATAATAATAAATAAATCAACCTGGAGAAAATCTGATTATATTCTGAATAAATCAACGCATTTGTCCAAATTAATTTAGTCTGAGTGGGCGGACTGAAATGATTGAAGCCTTAGTTTATCATCCATATTATTCCCATGTGACACTGTTATAAGACCAATAACACACCCATGTAACACCAATATTACACCCAAACTGACACTGTTATAAGACCAATAACACACCCCTATAATAATAATAATAATATATTAATTTTATATAGCGCTTTTCTGGACCCAAAGACGCTTTACATTTGGGAGGGGGGGTATACAAACAAAACAAAACAAAAAAACAAACAAAACAAAACAAAAAAACACAACAGAAAAGCAGTCAGGAGGAAGTTGATTAAGAGGGGGGGGGCTTTATAGATAAAGACTATAACACTGTAATTACACTTTTATTACTCCCATATCACACTGTGTTCCCCCCTGTTACTTCTACGTTACACCTTCATTACACTCGTATTTCACCCATATTATACTAATTAATTATGGTTAGTTGTACCACTGTTAAAGTGAGGTTTTGTTTCTTTATTTAGTATATTAGTATTTATTTTCCCTGTATGCCTTTAGACTCCTTTGTTAGAGTCCTCCTTTTGTTTGGTTATCAACCTGTGTCCTTTCGGCTCTTTTGTTTGTTTCAGGCTGCATGCCTGCCATTTTGTTTCACCCGTTTGTAATAAAACCACTTATAATTATTACCAATTACATACTGGTGTGTGTTACATTCCTCTTCCCCTAGTTGGGACGTAACACCATATTACACTGTTATTACACCTATATTTCACTGTTATTAGACCAAAGTTACACCCACGTAAAAGCAATACAACACCCATATTACTTACTCTGTTATTACACCCGTGTTACACAATTATTACACCCATATTATACCCATATTATACCCATATTATACCCATATTACATCTATATTTCACTGTTATTATTAAAGTTACACCCACGTAAAAGCAATATACATGTAACACCCATATTACTCATCAATTACACTACAATTACTCCCATATTACACTGTCATT
>NW_022991065.1:0-22500 GCF_902827175.1 Gymnodraco acuticeps | reverse complement strand
ACAACACACACAACAACACACACACAACACACACACAACACGAGACACAACACACATACAACACGAGACACAACACACACACAACACACACACAACACACACACAACACGAGACAACACACACAACACACAAACACACACACAACACACACAAACACGAGACACACAACACAACACACACAACCACACAACACACACACAACACACAACAACACGAGACACAACACACACACAACACACACACAACACGAGACACACACCACAACACCACGAGACAAAACACACACAACACACACAAACAACACACACAACACAACACACAACACAACACACCACCACACACAACCCGAGACACAACACACACACAACACCACCCACACAACACACACACACAACACACACACAACACGAGACACAACACACACACACACAACACACACAACACCACACACAACACACACACAACACGAGACACACACACACACAACACGACACACAACACGAGACACAACACACACACAACACACACCCAACACACACACAACACAACACACACCACAAACGCGACACCAACACACACACAACACACACCACAAACACGACACACACACACACACAACACGAGACACAACACACACACAA
Source organism: Gymnodraco acuticeps (assembly GCF_902827175.1). Lineage (NCBI taxonomy): Eukaryota > Metazoa > Chordata > Actinopteri > Perciformes > Bathydraconidae > Gymnodraco > Gymnodraco acuticeps. The sequence continues at coordinate 21,859 of NW_022991065.1, read as the reverse complement.
CAACACACACACAACACACACACACAACACGAGACACAACACACACACAACACACACACAACACCAACACAACACAAACAACACGAGCACACACACACCACAACACACAACACACACACAACACACACACAACACGAGACACAACACACACACACACGAGACACAACACACACACAACACACACACAACACACACACAACACACACACAACACACACACAACACGAGACACAACACACACACAACACACACACAACACGAGACACAACACACACACAACAACACACCAACACACACACACACACACACACACAACACGAGACACAACACACACAACACACACACAACACACACACAACACACACACAACACGAGACACAACACACACACAACACACACACAACACACACACAACACGAGACACAACACACACACAACACACACACAACACGAGACACAACACACACACAACACACACACAACACGAGACACACACACACACAACACGAGACACAACACACACACACACACACAACACGAGACACAACACACACACAAATTCACCTTTTTCTTAAACAACATCGCAACATTGAAATACATACAGTATGAAACACAAATACAGCAGTGTGCATGTTGCCCATTCCCGCAGTACAGTGCACATTTTGACCACGTCTCAAATAGTAGACTCTGTCCAACACAGAGAGACAGGAAGTCCGTCATACATATTGCCTCTGAGTCAGTGCTTGGAATAACCAGGATGAGTTTGCTGTTGTTATACCTGCTTCAGATTATCTAGAGACTCGTCTTTAACCTCTAACGAGACCAGGGCTGCCAACACTCACGCATTGAGCGTGAGAGTCACACAATCAGTGTTGGGTGTAACGCGTTACAAAAGTAACGGAGTCACAGTAATATATTACTTTGTGCTGTAACGAAGTAATGTAACGCATTACTAATGAATGGGGTAATATATTACCCGTTACAATGCCCAGTAACGCTTACAACACATTTCAACCCGAAATTAAATGGTGTTTTGTTTTTTAAGAATGTGCTAACATAGCGAGACATTCCGACACCAGACAAATTGTGCGGGTAGATTAGTAAACCTGGTGTGTTTACCCTTCAGGCTTCGCATCGGGATCTTCGGGCAGTTGAATGTTATGCACCCTCTATTCAAAAAAGAGAACGGAGCGAAAAATACGAACAACAAATTGTGTCAGGTGCGCGTGACCTGCTCCGCTGCGCGTGCATCATTTCCGAACTGCTTCCACAGCAGTTACACACATCTGTGGATAATCATTTATACGAAAATGGTTAAAGCATGCATTGCGGCTAAAGCATCCAATCAGCGAGCTTAAACCATAGCTGAGGATCTTGGGTAATCGCTCGAAATGCCTACGTCTGTTTCCGGTTATTTTTAATTTGAAATTCAGTTCCTGACGGACGCCAAAAAAGCCCGAGATTATGGAATTAAACCAATAAATAAAAGCAAGGATAATTGTGTGTTATTGGTGAGTAAATAACAGTGTGTTATTTAGAAAAGAATAACAAATTAGAAGGAAAGAAAGATTTAAAAATACAGATTTCAGTATCCTGAGGCTCTGAGCCCCATTTATTTTCCTCACAGACGGAAACAAAAGTTCGAAATTATACGATTTAAAATAAAGCAATAATTCGTGGCTTGATATTGAGTAAGAACATGTTTTTATGAACCACACAGCTTCCGGTCTCCCACGACCCGACCGGAGAAAAAGACGTGCTGCAGGCACGAAACACATTACCAGTAGAAATACATTGCTTTTAAAATCGTTCTGTGCAACACGAAAAAAAAGGGAAAATCGTGTTGGTGAACACGAAATGCCGTGAGACTGGGTTGGGTAGTTATGGGTACTTTTTACTGAAGTACATTTCAAAGCCCATACTTCTTTACTTTTACTTGAGTAAAGAAGTTTAGTCAGTACTTCTACTTTCACCAGAGTATTTTTAAAAACGAGTATCTGTACTTCTACTTGAGTAAAGGATGTGTGTACTCCCTCTCTGCTGTCGGTACAGAGCGTGCTTTCTTTTCTCCCACATGGTATTATTTAGCCGTGAGAGGAACAGCTGTGTCATGTTTTGTCTTCACCTCTCTTCACTTCCTCCTCTCACTTAGCGTTCCCCCGGAGGAACGGCTCGATATAGACGCAGCGCGGCATTAACGGCAGCATGGATTATAGATGAGGCTCAACATGCCTCATCATGCACTGAAAACACTGACTTTAATTCAGTGTATTATGTCAACAATAATATCATGTATAGGTTCACCTTGATATTATATCTAACTAACCTAATACTGTTATGTGAAATGTGTTGACATTTAATTAAAGTCAACATCCCAGTTTAATATCATATGCTTCACTGTGTGTGTGTGTGTGTGTGTGTGTGTGTGTGTGTGTGTGTCTCTGTGGGTTTTTTTTTGTGACCAACTTTTTATTGTTGTTTTCTTTTTTGCCCTCACAAAAGGGACTTATACAGATACAAATGATATAGACAATACATGTCTCTGTATTTTATATTATATAATATATATAATGTATTTTATTGACCTGAAATGTAACCTGTTTTATAATTGCTTGTGTGATGGAGATTATGTAGTGTGCTTAGTCTTTGTTGTTGTTGTGTACCTGATCTGAGTACTTCTACTTTTACTACAAGATCTGAGTACTTCTACTTTTACTCAAGTACAAGATCTGAGTACTTCTACTTTTACTCAAGTACAAGATCTGAGTACTTCTACTTTCTACTCAAGTACAAGATCTGAGTACTTCTACTTTTACTCAAGTACAAGATCTGAGTACTTCTACTTTTACTCAAGTACAAGATCTGAGTACTTCTACTTTCTACTCAAGTACAAGATCTGAGTACTTCTACTTTTACTCAAGTACAAGATCTGAGTACTTCTACTTTTACTCAAGAACAAGATCTGAGTACTTCTACTCAAGAACAAGACCTGTGTCACGGTGTGTGAAGCAGGTAGGACCCAAATGCAGATTAAAGTGAAAGTTCCTTTATTTCAAGGCTAGGTGATAACACAGACAGAACAGAACACTCACCGACGAACTAGTCATGACAAAAGACGAACCGACAAAGACAGACAGAAAAACCAGAACTTAAATACACACAAGACTAATCACAGAAACAAGACACAGGTGAGGAGGGAGGAGAAAACACAGGGACACCAGGTGAACACAATCGGGTAAATTAGACACACCAGGGAAACTAACGACCGGGAACCACAGACAGATTTAAACAAGACACAACGCAGACAGAAACAGGCAAGACAGGAGGTGAAGACCTTTCAACATAAAACATGAAACAAGACAAGACAAAACCCCATAAAGACAGATCGTGACAACCTGAGTACTTCTACTTTTGCTCAAGTATAATATCTGAGTACTTCTACTTGTACTCAAGTACAAGATCTGAGTACTTCTACTTTTACTCAAGAACAAGATCTGAGTACTTCTACTTTTACTCAAGTACACTATCTGAGTATTTCTACTTTTACTACAATATCTGAGTACTTCTACTTTTACTCAAGAACAATATCTGAGTACTTCTACTTTTACTCAAGAACAAGACCTGAGTACTTCTACTTTTACTCAAGAACTGAGTACTTCTACTTTTACTTAAGAACAATACCTGAGTACGTCTACTTTTACTCAAGTACACTATCTGAGTACTTCTACTTTTACTACAAGATCTGAGTACTTCTACTTTCACTCAAGTACATGATCTGAGTACTTCTACTTTTACTCAAGTACAAGATCTGAGTACTTCTACTTTTACTCAAGAACAAGACCTGAGTACTTCTACTTTTACTCAAGAACAAGATCTGAGTACTTCTACTTTTACTCAAGAACAAGACCTGAGTACTTCTACTTTTACTCAAGTACAAGACCTGAGTACTTCTACTTTTACTCAAGAACAAGATCTGAGTACTTTTACTTTTACTCAAGTACAAGATCTGAGTACTTCTGCTTTTACTCAAGAACAAGATCTGAGTACTTCTACTTTTACTCAAGTACAAGATCTGAGTACTTCTACTTTTACTCAAGTACAACATCTGAGTACTTCTACTTTTACTCAAGTACAAGATCTGAGTACTTTTACTTTTACTAAAGAACAATATCTGAGTACTTCTACTTTTACTACAAGATCTGAATATCAAGATCTACTTCTTCCACCTCTGCTTCATTTCTAATGTAGGAAAGAGTTTTATTTACTCCAAATGTACTAAATATCGTTGTTAGGAACCCAAGTCTGTGTTTTGTATATATAGTTGTATTGTGTTGTGTGATGAAAGTGGTTCTGTGGTTGACCTTTCCTTCCAGTTAACTGTGAGCACGTGCTAATTCATCTTCTGTTAGAAGGGCTTATAGTGAAGCTTACACTAATCGAATGAGTGGACAGTGTCAGAGCAGGAAGTTAACTCGCCTACTCAGTCTGAACACTCAGATATGATACTAGAGAGTAGTGTCTCTACTTTAAAGAGTCCTCTCCTGCTGATCATGTTCAGGTGTATATCAGTATGTAGTGCCTCTACTTTAAAGAGTCCTCTCCTGCTGATGTTCAGGTGTATATCAGTATGTAGTGTCTCTCCTTTAAAGAGTCCTCTCCTGCTGATCATGTTCAGGTGTATATCAGTATGTAGTGCCTCTACTTTAAAGAGTCCTCTCCTGCTGATCATGTTCAGGTGTATATCAGTATGTAGTGTCTCTACTTTAAAGAGTCCTCTCCTGCTGATGTTCAGGTGTATATCAGTATGTAGTGTCTCTACTTTAAAGAGTCCTCTCCTGCTGATCATGTTCAGGTGTATATCAGTATGTAGTGTCTCTACTTTAAAGAGTCCTCTCCTGCTGATCATGTTCAGGTGTATATCAGTATGTAGTTTCTCTACTTTAAAGAGTCCTCTCCTGCTGATGTTCAGGTGTATATCAGTATGTCTCTACTTTAAAGAGTCCTCTCCTGCTGATGTTCAGGTGTATATCAGTATGTCTCTACTTTAAAGAGTCCTCTCCTGCTGATGTTCAGGTGTATATCAGTATGTAGTGTCTCTATTTTAAAGAGTCCTCTCCTGCTGATGTTCAGGTGTATATCAGTATGTAGTGTCTCTACTTTAAAGAGTCCTCTCCTGCTGATGTTCAGGTGTATATCAGTATGTAGTGTCTCTACTTTAAAGAGTCCTCTCCTGCTGATGTTCAGGTGTATATCAGTATGTAGCGTCTCTACTTTAAAGAGTCCTCTCCTGCTGATGTTCAGGTGTATATCAGTATGTAGTGTCTCTACTTTAAAGAGTCCTCTCCTGCTGATGTTCAGGTGTATATCAGTATGTAGTGTCTCTACTTTAAAGAGTCCTCTCCTGATGATGTTCAGGTGTATATCAGTATGTAGTGTCTCTACTTTAAAGAGTAACCATTTTTCATTAAGTTATGAAGTAAATGATCTTATTTCACAGCTCAATTCATAGAAAAAGTGTGTTTTAATCACAGAAAAAGACGAGTAAATTGATCTTTAAGAATAGATCCAAGCCTTCTCTCCTCTCCTTTATGAAGCGTCACCACCCTGTTACTGCTGCTCCTCTCTTTACTCCCTGTTTCCTTTATTCTGTATGATCCAGAAATGAAAGCTTTATCCTGCTTTTGTGCTCCGTAAGTCGCTCCGGTTCAGCAGCTTAACACCTGACATGTAATTGTAAAATCCATCAGAATCTGTATCAGCATGCATGGATTCTCATTTGAAATGCATGAACCCACATTCGAGAGCGACACGGTGAAATGCATTTATATGGAAAACACATTTACAAGGTAATAACAATAACACTTTTTGAGGTGGTATTGATACTGTCATTCTGTCGTATTACATATTATGATAAAACATATGATTTTATATTTAAAGGCTTTATTTGTTGGCAATACAAATCAATAACAGCCAATAGAAAAACAGGATACTCAATACTGTGATCAATCCCCACAGGAGCAATTTGGGGGGAAGGGTCTCAGGGACACAACGACATGCTGACTGCAGTGGGATTTGAACCTGTGCTGCCCTGATCCCAACACCGACACACTAGGCCACTGCGCCACACGCCTCCTCTGCCGAACAGATGTAGGAGAGGAGTATTCAGTCTTGTCTCCAGAGGGGTTTTAAAATATTTAAATATGGCTGCAGCGAGGGTCTCTTTGCTGTATTATCCTTTTCTTATTTTGGGTAACAGTTCACATGTAGGATGGTTAGGGACAATCCTCCTGGAAACATCAGTAATTACTATGATGTCCACAAACTGAGACACTCAGACAATGTCAGTCAGCGGTCGACTGAAAGCTCCTTCTGTGAGTGATGAGACGTGTCCTTGTCTCGTTAAATGTTTCCCACAATTCATTCTGGTGAACAACGTGACCTCTATTCTGTAGCTGGAGCATAAAGACCTGGAAAACAGGGCCGAACAACACACAGATCTCAGGTCAGATAATGGAAAAATATATAGTTAAAAACTCGCTTGTTCACCACTTAGTGTCACCAAAGCACAACAGAGGGTGGAAGCAGTATATTTACACTGAAAATGAGAAGAATAATGTACTTTTTGATAATGTATGTGTGTAAACTTGTCATAGTTTGAACCTAAAATACAAATATAACACTGAAAATGTGCTTAATATGTCCCTTTAAAATTATATGAAGAATTATTTGCTAAATTACCAATTTGTTTTCCCCCTCAGACAGATTTATCTACACTGTTTACACCTTTTACTGTTTTTAGAATCAGACATTATTTGAGTTATTACCTAGAGACATTTGGATAATGTAACAAATTCTCCATTTCAGAATAAAATAAAAATATAGAGAAGTTTTATGATATAAAACAATAATACATTTTAAAAGTAAGTATATAGGGCTAATGTTGATCAAGATCCCTCCGCTTCGCATCGGGCTCTTTGATCGGCATGAAGGTGTTCTTTTCCCCATAATGTGCAAGTCGCTGCACATCATCCCGCTTATCACATAGCCACCTTCTCAACAAAGTAACGATATGACTCCCAATATTAATTTAAATGCTTTTATAGATTTAGAAAATGTTTTTATTGATTTAAAAAATAGTAGGCTATTATTTATTTAAATTGACATGCATCCGCTAAGAAAAATAGTCCGTTGTTACTGTTTGAACTAACGTAGCAACGCAGGAACTGCTTCGATAGCGTTTTCGAGGAGCTTTTTGATTACAGATTTGAAAACATCGCTGCTTGCTTTAAAAGTAGCACAATTCATTTAGTCAAACCTTGGAAAGTATCTAGATATCCCTGCTCTGATGCCAAAGTAACTGTCAACTGAATATGTGTCGCCGTTTGATGTCTATGTCTGGACCGCTGCGTAAAAAGGAGGGTTTCTGCCCCATTACTTCTCCGCTGTTTTCTTGTCCCAGTTTGAAAAGAAAAGTGCATGCAGTTTGCTTTTCAGCCAAACTGTGTACAGTTAAATCGACCGGACTTCTTTCTGCAGATGTGAGCGTCCTTAACAACGGTCAATAAATCCTTGACAGCGGTCTGTCTGTTCTGGATTAACAACGTGTCACGTGTTCTGAATTGACCAATCAGAATCGAGTATTCAACTAAGCCATGTAATAAATGACAATAAATATAGTTCTGTATTTATATTAATTATGATATGTATCCTGATAATTGTCTAAAATGTACAGACTTATACAGTAATGATGCCAGATGCACTTTAGAAATAATTGTTGTATATTAAGTTAACACAGCATCAACTCTGGCTAGGAGCGTTACAGTTTTTATGAACACCGTTATCTTCACACCAGAGAAATGAGAAACTCAGAATGATATCTGCCGAGAGAGAGAGATGGAAATGAAAAATAAAAAACCGTTCGACAGAGGGACGGAGAACGAGATGAAAAGAGTGTGAAAGATAAACAGAGTGTGTGAAGGACATGGAGTCCAAAATCAAAAAGAGATCTGATGTGACGAGCAGGCCAGCAGACACAGAATAAATCACACAAGATGGACGGATATTACATTCATGCTCGAGGTTTTATAAACAACAGCTCGCTCCACGAGAGATACTGACCTTCGAAAGGCATTGGATCCGCTTTTTGAGTTTAAAACGTTCATTTTCTGTGGCTTCTGCATCCATAGTGAGGCTTTGAGAGACTTTAACATATTTGTGAAGACAAGCAGAGGTGTAAAGAAAATTCACTCAAGTACTGTACTACAGTTCAGAGGTAAAGTGTGTACTTCTACTCCACTACATGTATTTAGTACCTTTAGTTAATTCACAGATCTGGATGAATGATGTGAAATCTAATCAAGTGTTAAATCAGACTTTAGTTCCACCTGGAGTAAATCCACCAGCTACCCTGCAGTATACAAAGTCATTCAAACTAGCTGCTCCTTCACCAGCTTTGAGAACACTTTCATGATCAATCATTATAAAACATATCATATATATTATTCTGAAATAAACCAATCTGCACAGTGACTACTTTTACTGTCGCTACTTTCACTATATTTTGATGAGAATACTTTTCTACTTTTACTTGAGGAACATTTTGAATGCAGGACTTTTACTGTAACAGAGTATTCCTACACTCTGGTACTTCTACTTTTACTCAAGTACAAGATCTGAGTACTTCTACTTTTACTCAAGATCTGAGTACTTCTACTTTTACTCAAGTACAAGATCTGAGTACTTCTCCTTTTACTCAAGAACAAGATCTGAGTACTTCTACTTTCACTCAAGTACATGATATGAGTACTTCTACTTTTACTCAAGTACAAGATCTGAGTACTTCTACTTTTACTCAAGATCTGAGTACTTCTCCTTTTACTAAAGTACAAGATCTGAGTACTTCTCCTTTTACTCAAGAACAAGATCTGAGTACTTCTACTTTCACTCAAGTACATGATATGAGTACTTCTACTTTTACTCAAGTATAAGATCTGAGTACTTCTACTTTCACTCAAGTACAAGATCTGAGTACTTCTACTTTTACTCAAGTACAACATCTGAGTACTTCTACTTTTACTCAAGAACATGATATGAGTACTTCTACTTTTACTCAAGAACATGATATGAGTACTTCTACTTTTACTCAAGTACATGATATGAGTACTTCTACTTTTACTCAAGAACATGATCTGAGTACTTCTACTTTTACTCAAGAACAAGATCTGAGTACTTCTACTTTTACTCAAGAACAAGATCTGAGTACTTCTACTTTTACTCAAGTACATGATATGAGTACTTCTACTTTTACTCAAGTACATGATATGAGTACTTCTACTTTTACTCAAGTACATGATATGAGTACTTCTACTTTTACTCAAGTACATGATATGAGTACTTCTACTTTTACTCAAGTACAAGATCTGAGTACTTCTACTTTTACTCAAGTACAACATCTGAGTACTTCTACTTTTACTCAAGTACAAGATCTGAGTACTTCTACTTTTACTCAAGTACAACATCTGAGTACTTCTACTTTTACTCAAGAACATGATATGAGTACTTCTACTTTTACTCAAGAACATGATCTGAGTACTTCTACTTTTACTCAAGAACAAGATCTGAGTACTTCTACTTTTACTCAAGTACATGATATGAGTACTTCTACTTTTACTCAAGTACATGATATGAGTACTTCTACTTTTACTCAAGTACATGATATGAATACTTCTCCCACCTTTTTAAAAAGACTTTTCATGACAGACTTTCTCTTAATTTAGTGAAACTCTAGGTGGATGTGGAAATACTCTTATCGGCATCTGCATAAATATCACTCATGGTCTCATTATCGAGATAAACACAATTGTTCGACTCGTTCAGCCGGTAATATATTCCAAAGACATCCCAATAATAACATGCCATGATAATTACAATGTGAAAAGCACCTGTTCAGAGTGAGCCAGACATTGCACAGTATATATCTCTATTTTATTGATTGTACTCTCAAATATAAGGCTCCGGTGAGTGAGATATTCCCTCGGGTCAGCAGAGGTTAATGAGACTGAATTCAAATGGATTTCTTTAGACAGCAGAGAGGATTCTGGAAGCAAAAATCAATACCAGGATTTTGTTAGTGTCAGCTGACCTGTCCGTTATTCCTCCATCTTTATGTGTCTTCCTCTGTTGTCTCGTTACTGCTGCGCTGCAAGCGAGTGTGTGTGTGTGTGTGTGTCAATGTTATAAAGATAATAGGATAAGATATACGTTATTGATTTGTTTCCGTCACAGCATCATAGATGAGACATTGATGCACATGAATTAGAAGCAAATACAAATAACAAGCAATAGCATATCAGCAGTGTAAGATAAACTGTGTGTGTGTGTGTGTTTGTGTGTGTGTGTGTGTGTGTTTGTGTGTGTGTGTGTGTGTGTGTGTGTGTGTGTGTGTGTGTGTGTGTGTGTGTGTGTGTGTGTGTGTGTGTGTGTGTGTGTGTGAGGTCATTTCATTACACGCTGCCAGTTGGCGTGCTGATATAGATCCTGTCCTGTAGTTCAGGAACAGCAACGCCCTCACATGTCCTTTTTTCCTTCTACTTTTTAATTGCCTGTCGTCATATTTTATGACCTCATCTCCTGAGAAAAGGGAAAGCATTTGCAGACCATTTACATGCACTAAAACCTATAGAACACACTATAGGAAAGGGAAAAGCCATCAGACGTTCTTCTTTCTAACTTCTGGAGAAAACATTGATCCACGACTATTAAACAGAAAGGAATACCTCTGCAGGAAGCTTTGGGATTGTAGCCTTTGCAAACCATTTACATGCACTAAAACCTATAGCACACAGTACAGGAAAGGGAGAATAGTTCTTCTTTCTAACTTCTGGAGAACACATTGATGATCTTAAACTTCACATTGCCTCAGATTTGTGGCAGATCTCCTCCTCAGTCAGTGTGATTGATTCTGATATCAGAGACGTTTTCTATCTATCTATCACTGCTGCGAATAAAAAGGCCAGAGCACTCTTTGATCCGAGCTGAAGTCTGAGCGAAGTGGCCTTTCGTTTTTTAATATCTGTCAGGTCACAAAGCTGTTGTTTAATGTGTGCTTACTGAAGGGTGTTATCATGCAGTCTTATGTAAATACATCTAACATGTTCATTTAAATGTCAAATCTATATCTCAGTTACTTTATCACTTTATTTAAAAACATTTTGTATTATTATCTTAATTTTTTGTCTTTATTTGTACCGTGTGTGAATCCTGTTTTTAACCCTGTTGCTGCCGTAAACGCAACTTTTAAATACAGTTCCATCTTATCTCATGTGATGGAGCACAGAGGAATAACGGCATGCAATCTACATGAATCTTTATATGTGTGTGTGTGTGTGTGTGTGTGTGTGTGTGTGTGTGTGTGTGTGTGTGTGTGTGTGTGTGTGTATGTGTGTTTGAGAGTGGGCCAACTTTATGAGCTAAATTTGAGCGCTGAATTACTGGAGCTTTGTCAACCAATGTCTACACAGAGGACATTACAGATATAGACCCTCTGTTTGAGTTTATCACAGAAGGCTGTGCAGAATCGTTTTTATATCCAAGGCTTTTTGAGACTTTTCATTTTGTTATCTTCTGTAAGATTTCTGTCCATTAGCAATTTCCTTTGTACGCCTTATCTTGATTAGCTGGAGGTGAAACTACAGGAGGCATGGTTTTGAAACAGAGAACAACCTTTCATGTAAAACTGGAACCGTGCATTACTGGAGCTTTCTCTTCTACATCAACATGTGTCCCCTCTTCTTCATGTCTCTTCTACATCAACATGTGTCCCCTCTTCTTCATGTCTCTTCTACATCAACATGTGTCCCCTCTTCTTCATGTCTCTTCTACATCACCATGTGTCCCCTCTTCTTCATGTCTCTTCTACATCAACATGTGTCCCCTCTTCTTCATGTCTCTTCTACATCAACATGTGTCCCCTCTTCTTCATGTCTCTTCTTACATCACACATGTGTCCCCTCTTCTCATGTCCTCTTCCACATCAACATGTGTCCCCTCTTCTTCATGTCTCTTCTACTCAACATGTGTCCCTTCTTCTTCTTCTTCTTCATGTCTCTCTACATCAACATGTGTCCCCTCTTCTTCATGTCTCTTCTACATCAACATGTGTCCCCTCTTCTTCATGTCTCTTCTACATCAACATGTGTCCCCTCTTCTTCATGTCTCTTCTACAATCGAACATGTGTCCCTTTCTACATGTCTCCTTCTACATCATACCATCGTGTCCCCTCTTTTCATGTCTTTTAACAATCACCATGTGTCCCCTCTTCTTCATGTCTCTTCTACATCAACATGTTCCCCTCTTCTTCATGTCTCTTCTACAATCAACCATGTGTCCCCTCTTCTTCTTCAATGTTCTCTTCTACATCAACATGTGTCCCCTCTTCTTCATGTCCTCGTCTACATCAACATGTGTCCCCCTCTCTTCATGTCTTCTTCTACATCAAACATGTGTCCCCTCTTCTTCATGTCTCTTCTACATCAACATGTGTCCCCTCTTCTTCATGTCTCTTCTACATCAACATGTGTCCCCTCTTCTTCATGTCTCTTCTACATCACCATGTGTCCCCTCTTCTTCATCAACATGTGTCCCCTCTTCTTCATGTCTCTTCTACATCAGCATGTGTCCCCTCTTCTTCATGTCTCTTCTACATCAACATGTGTCCCCTCTTCTTCATGTCTCTTCTACATCAACATATGTCCCCTCTGTGGAAAGAGACTCTGAAAGTTTCAGGAACAAAGATTCTCTCTCTTTTTGATCCATTTCTATAAAAACCTGTCTGAAAATGAGCTGATCAGGTTTTGGCCACTTTATGATGTCATAACGATGTGTTGTCTTGTGTAACCATTAGCCAATCACCAACCAAGGTAACCCCCCCCCTCCCTATCACCTGAATCTCCTCTAGAGCACCATTGAGTTCTTTGTAACCAAATGTCTCTCAGAGGGGCGTGGGGAGGGGCTCCTTATTTTCATCTAAAGTAACAGACAGAGAATCAGCACTTTGGAAACAGGGCTGGAACAGAGGGGATTATGGGTAATGCTGCAATGACCTGTTTGGTGTTTCAGACAAACACTTTAAAAGTATTAATATTAATGATAATAATCCTGAATCCAGTAATAATGCCAGATAAATTCCATTTTATGTTAAATTAAGGAAATTGGCTGCAGGCTGTAGCTTCATATTTAACAGACGGATATCAAGTAATATATATTTTTTAAACGAAATAATCATATTTTGCAAAATGTAAAACCTCAGTATTTCTATACGTATTAGTAAATATCTAAAGGGCTGATTACCTTGCAGAATTATTTGTTGTAAATATATGCTTTTGTTTGGAAATGGTCACATCATGTAAAACATATGTGTTTTTATTCACTGATTTTTCATAAATGTCTATTCGTACAGCAATGGAGGGATGTCGTGTTATGGATACTCTCTGTAGACTGTATATATTACAAAACACTCTGCTATATAACATGTACCATATTATTATTATTAATGTTCGATAAATAACGTGCAATTACGTAACTACCACTACGTTCTTTTTGCACTACTAAATATTAAATACTGTTAATATGTACATTCGTTATGTGACCATCTATGTTTCCTGTAGTTATTGAATTGCTCTTTTTACGGTACGTCCACACGGCAGCGTGCGTTGCTTCAACAGAGACGCTTCCCATTCGCTTTGAATGGGGTGACTTCACGCTTTGCCGAACTGCATTGTGGTTCCCCTCTGTTGGTCGCTTCGAAAGTTGAGAGAAGTTCAACTTTTCAATTGTCGACGGAAGCGTCAGCCAATCAAATCATATGCCAGTACAAGCGCTAGCCAATCAAACCGCGTGCTTGTGTGTCCGGGGCGGGAGATTCATGTGATTGGTTGTTGGTCGAGTTTCAGACACCCCACGACAAGCTTCAACGCGACGCTGCCGTGTGGATTATTATGCTGCTGTGTTTATTGTATTTTTGTAACTCTGGCACAGCAATTTCCTTCGGGATGAATAAAGTCTTATCTTATATCTGAGACCTGGAATATATTGTTGAAATTCACTATAAGATCAGCCAGAAACCAATTGATTTCAGACTGTAATGTGACCCTCTGCAGTCTGACAGCTTTGCTCTGTTCTCCTTCACTGATCCGTCTCATCCATTCCTCTCTCCTTCTCTCTCTCTGTCCTTTAGAGTAAAGATGCCGGCATCAGGACTCTGGTCATGTTGGATGAGCAGGGAGGTAAGTTATTGAGAGAAATCTCCAAACACTGTCTCTCTTCTTTCTATTGCCTTCAATCTGCTGCCAACTCCCTCTGGCAGACATTCAATAATGAAAGAGCCTTCAGCGGCGTAACGTCCTGTGTAACGCTGCAGACACGTTTACGGTTCATAATGACCTTTATGGTTTTATAATCACTATAACAGTTTATTTCTCTGAGCAGATCTTTAAAAGTCGCTAAGAGCTAATGTGGATAAAATGATTATAATGGATGTGACTTCTGCTTCGCCTCCCTATAAATACCCTGATATGCTTATAGCTTTGTCAGACAGACGCATATATACAGAGCTAATGCTATTATATTATAGCTACAGGATATGATACCTAGGGTGGACGACAAGTGCAAATGCGTTACATCGGCTCAAGATATTTCCATGAGGAGAAACGCGCTTCAGTTTAAAAAAAGAATGCAAATATAAAAACCCAGATCTGCCAAAACGTGTGAATTATTTTACTCTCCTGTGATCTGATCGAGTCTTAAACACAAGGTCAATGATGTGAATTCAAACAAAACAAAAGCACAACACATCTGGTTATGTTTAGATAATTAAACTACCGCGTCAGGTTGTTCAGTAAAGTATCATTTATCACACATTTACTGTGTTTGTTACGGTGATATTCAAACAAATCAACGTTGATCGCTAGATTAGGATTAGAAATATGTTTACGTCAATATCAAAGAGTGATTTCCCTGGACACATAATCAACAATGCATTTTTCTTGCTTGACGACGTAATCATTAGGAGACCAGGCTGATCATAGATGGACTTTTACTCGGTACAAAAGCACCATGATTTATCTGCTCTCTGAGTCCTGGTGTCAGAGGTCAGAGGTCAGCTGGTGGTCAATATATTTTACTGTTTGACGTCTTCTTCAGTCCTGCCCAAGCTATAACTTCATCCACTGTGATAATAAAAAGGTGTTTCTCCTAATGGTTGTGATGAATGGGGTCAACGTTGCTTTAAATTGGATCAGTTTTGAGAAACAGGACCTCAAATAGTGTCAGATAAGAAAAAAAGGAAGACCATTAAACCATTTATCTGTTTTATACTTCATCAGGTCGGGTTTTATGTGTGTGTCTTTTACCACATCTTGCCCTAGAAGCATCGTTCGAGTCTTGCTTCAACACGGAAACAAATCACATGACGCTACGGAAGAACATGAATCAGTATCAATAGCCTCGTGATTCAGATCTGCTCCAAAATGTAATGGCTTCATCCTCGGCCATTGCTACTTCGTTCCTCAATTTGATATACAAATCAGACCGGTGATACCGCTGACAACAAAGGAGACAAAGAGACATACCAAGTTGAAAACATGAACTCTATGGTTGGAAATTGAGACATTTGAGCATTTATTTGGTATTAAAAGCAATCCAATAGTACCAGAAAGTAATGGTGTTACATTGTGATACCTCAGGTTAGTGACTACTTTTACAGGTCATTAGTTATTGTATTGCAATACCTTTTAAAAGTAACCCTCCAAACCCCGGACGTTCATACAAATCAGACCGGTGATACTGCTGAGAAACAAAGGAGACAAAGAGACAGACTGACCAAGTTGAAAACATGAACTCTATGGTTGGAAATTGAGAAATGTGAGCATTTATTTGCATATTTGGTATTTAAAGCAATCCAATAGTACCAGAAAGTAATCGTGTTGCATTGTCTCAAACATCTCGTTATTAGTTTTTCTGCATAGAAATGACACTTAATAAACAAGACAGACTTTACATACTATCAGCAAAACAAGCAGAACGGAAAAAAGAAAGAAGAAAAGAAAATAGAAACGCAGCCCAAATAATATTCAAATGTCTTCATTCTCCCGTCATGTTGTAGACGACTAGCTCCAGGAAGTCGAAAAAGGTTTTCCAGATTTCCTAAAAACCTACCTTCCTGTTTTTAAGGAAAAAACGTATCCTTTCACGAGTAAAGTAGAAAGTCATCCCTTTCAGCCGTTGAGAAAGTCCTCAGGTTGACGGTTCCTTCCATGTGCGAGCGTACCTCAGGTAATTAGTTGGTTGTATTGCAACACCTTTAAAAGTAACCCTTCAAAGCCCGGATGCTTTTATTGGTTACCCCTCTCGTAAAAAGACACTTTAGTCTTTTTGCACAACTCCACGCTTCACAGAGCATCCTAATTGTCCTGTCAGAGGAATAGATAGCCTGTTTCTTTTCTCTTTCTCGTCCCCTTTCCTCACTCTGCTGTTAGCACAGGACAGAAATCAATTCTTTAAATGACCTCTCAGCAGCAAACGTCCTCTTAACCCGATCCTCCACTCTGTCTCGTGACGTCTCTTACAGTAATGACGAAGCTCTTTCCTTGTCTTCATCCTCTCTATTTATCCTTGTTTCAAAATGACGGATATGGATCACATTCCTTTAGTTACTCTCCTGGGATATGATCGAAGTTTTAAACACAAGGTTAATGATGTAAATCCAACAAAACAAAAACAACAAATCTTGTTATGTTTAGATAGTAAAACTACCGCATTTTGTTGTTAGGTTCAGTAAAAGGTATATGTAACGATACCAAAAACTCACGGTACGATATTTATCGCGATATTGAAAAATAAACTTGAATTTAACTTGAATTTGTTTTTCTTTATTAAATAATACATCTGATTTTTACAGCATTTTAGGAGGATAGTAGTATTTTAAAGTGTCAACAATATAATGATCAGACCCTGCAATAGAATAAATCAAGTTTCACTTTAGTTTTTCAAGTAACTCAACTCTCTCACAATCACTCACTCAACATCATCAAGCTTATCTTTTAGGAATATGAGCATGTCCACATTTACAGGTAGAAGCTGGGATGTTTGAGCGTTTACAAAATCCCCTGCTGTGGAAAAAACTCTCTTGCTTGGTACTGATGTTGCTGGGACAGAGAGATATGCTTTGGCCATGGGTGATAGCAGTGGGTCAAACTGTGCATTGTCTCTCCACTTCAAAAACAAGTACACTTTTTGCCAAGAAGGTGAGGGCTTATTGACAGGGCGAGATATACATATACTGTTGGTACTTGTCAATGTCTCTAGGTGTGTACATGTAGCCTGTAAATAACCATGTCCTTTTGTGTTATCCGTTGTTTTAATGTTGCCATGTTGGACAGGTCTCCCTTGAAAAAGAGATTGATGATCTCAATGGGACCATCTGGTTAAATAAAGGTTTAAAAAAATAATATTATTTAAAAAAAAAATAAAAAATACCGGTAGATTTTGTCAGTCTCACGACGGTATTGAGATATTTTTTACCGCGATATTCGATATATCGTTACATCCAGGGCCGCCTCTCCCTACAGGCCAATCACGCAGGCTGCATGGGGCCCCGCCTTGCGCAGGGGGCCCCGCCCAGAGGGCCTCAGCTGCTGTGCGCAGTTCTCCGCTTAGTTCTCCCACCCCCCCCCCCACCCGCGCGAGTGAGAAGTGGACAAGGGGCACGTCTGTAACCCGACACCGTTGCAATGAATCGACATCTGACCAATCACGCGGCTTTGATACGCCCACTAGTGCAGGTGAAGAGATGTCGTGAAAAGACAGTTTCAGTCCGGGGCAAGCAAGAGGGGAAAAAAAAAAACATGAGAAACTAGAGCATCACTCGAAGGTGGGTTATTGTAATAATGTTTATAAGCATTTTGTCTCGACTATATTACAACTATATTATAATAAAATAATATAGTATTTATATTATTGAATTGATTATGATTATTATTAGTATAGAAAGTAGTTTATTTGCATTCATTATTATTTTAATCTTTGTAGGCTAGTATTTGGCAGGAAATGCAGACGTATTCACCGGTAAACGCATACTGATGACATACATGCACATTTACCATTTACCTCACTGTATAAAAAAATAACTGTGTTGATAATAATAATGACAGGAATTATATTTGCAAAGTAGCCTACTTTGTTTCCAAAAAAAAGGTTTTCACTCCTGTCGGGCCTCATCTCACAATGTGCTTGGGGCCCCAAGTTGGCCAGGGTTACATCCCTAGTAAAAGGTCCTGGTTTGGATAATATATAAGCGTGTGTTGTTACGGAAAAGAGAGATTTCCCTGGAAACATAATCAACAATGCATTTTGTTTGCATGAGTAATCTTTAGGAGACGAGGCTGATACAGAAATCAATTCACAGATTTAAAGACCTCTCAGCAAACGTCCCTCTTTCTCATGACGTCTCTTACAGTAATGACGAAGCTCTTTCCTTGTCTTCATCCTCTCTATTTATCCATGTTTCAAAAAGGACGGACAGGATATCTACCTCAAGAATCTCTCTTATGTTGCCATGAAGAAAAATAAAAACGCCTCGTAATAATGGCTTTAATTAATACTGCCTTGTTGAGCTGTAAAAGAGTGTAACTAATCCCTCTGCCCTTCACACACACACACACACACACACACACACACACACACACACACACACCACACACACACACACACACCACACACAACACACACACACACACACACACACACACACACACACACACACACACACACACACACACACACACACACACACACACACACACACACACACACACTGGAGGTTGTTTTTTCTCTTTTATTTGAGCCAAATAACAGTCTATTTGCAGCATTCTGTATAAATTAAAGTAAAGAGTGCAAACACATTTTTTAATGACACGATGAATCTCCAAAATCATATTTTACATATTTTGTGTAATTGAGTTTAGAGTCTGGGAAAACATGTTGTGTAAATACTACATTACCCATATCCTATGCTGCTTTTTGCATTAAGAAGAAGGTAGTGAGAAGTGGTAATCAAAGTGCTTACAACTAGGATAAAGCTAATTGTCTTATTTTTATTTGAATTAGAATACAAACTGAGTTTAACTAGGTTTTTACGTGTTCTTCATCTTTAGCTTTTTCCTCCCTCAGGTTCAACAGGTTCCTGTATTGCATTGATTTGTATCACCTGTCTTCCTGCCATAGTGTATAAATCACACTATCTCACATATATCTCACATTTCGACATGCCAGAAAGGAAAAACAGACGTAAATAATAAGCTTCTTCAGGTACAGGATGGTTCATTACTTACTGGGAAACTACATCATTATTTTAATAATGTTACACACTAGTTAGAGCATTTAATACTCCAATGTCTTTCTTGACTTATTGAATATTTAGAGATTTGGGAAGATATGCCTATTTGATGTCTTGCTGAAAATGTAGCCTATATGGAGCAGAGCTAGCTAGCGGTTAGCTTAGCACAAACACTGAAAACATCAATTAGAACAGCTAATCCTCAAATTACTTTCTATACGGATGACTGCTGACTGTTTTAGTTTAATTAATATTAGAAAAAATGCTGTTTTATTGTAAGTTTTAATAGAAGATCTGTAATATTCTCATGTCTGTACATTAAATAGAGTGCCAGAGCTAGGTAGCCCTTAGCTTAGTTTAGCATAAAACTCGAAACGGGGGATACAGCTAGTCTCGCTATATGTCCAAAAATAATCTGAAACCAATACCCTGAAACTGATTAAAAACACATTCTGTTCACACAAAACAATGCTAGCTTTTAGTTTACTTTAATTATTTAGACATTAATTAAAAGACTGAAAAAGGAAGGGAAAGGGCACGAACAAAAAAAGCCATTATTGCTTATGAAAGATTTCACAAACCACACCTGTGTTGCTCCTAGCTAAACAACATTATATCTGTTTTAAAAAGGCTTGTTTTAGTTATTCCTGGTTGATGTGAATCAGTTCATAAGTGGTTAAGTCTTTCACACGGTAATCCTCAAAGGACTGGTCGAAGCTGAGGAGATAAACAATTTCTCTCTCTTCCTCTCACGTTCTCTCTCCACACAATCCTTCCCTCTGCATGGGATTACTGCTAAAAAGCCATTTAGTTGTCGTCTACTGTAACGTACAGTTAGCTGAAAACCTTCCTCCTGATCCTCTCTCCTCAGCTTTTAACGGATGATTTGCACTCAGTGTCAGAAACAGCTCTTGCTATAGTGTAATCAGAGTCAATCAGAATCATTTATTTATCCCGAAGGGAATTGGGTTTTGTGACAATTGCTCTATTTTAATCTAAAATAATATCAAACACAATAATATCAAATAAATATTTTTATTAAAACATGAGAGGTTTAAGTACAATGTCGAACATACGAAAAAATTAAATAGAAACAAATATTTATATATTTGTTTACATTTATTTGAAAATGTGCACATTATCCTACAACAAAACCATGTTTATTCCAATAAACTGCTGATTGTGAAGTCATTTCTAGTGCCAGTTAACTGGAAGAAAGAGATTTAAAATCAAATTAAAGTGAAGTAAAGAGAAGCCTGTAGAACATTTCTTCGTTTCCTTAGTTTTTTGCTTATATGTTCAACCCAGTCTCACGGCATTTCGTGTTAGTCACAACATGTAATCTGATTCGTGTCACACAGAACGATTTTAAAAGCAATGTATTTCTATTGGTAGTATGTTTCGTGCCTGCACCAAATAATAACAAATTAGAAGGAACATCTTTTTTTTTAAATACAGATTTCAGTATTCTGCGGCTCTGAGCCATTTCTTTTCCTCACGGACGGCAAAAAAAGTCCGACATTATACTATTTAAAATAAAAACAATAATCGTGGCTTGATATTGAGTAAGAAAATGTTTTTATGAACCACACAGCTTCCGGTCTTCCGAGACCCGACCGGACAAAATACGTTACGAATCAATAGATTACATTTATTTTGTGACTATAACACGAAATGCTGTGAGACTGGGTTGATATATTAGTAATGTGTTTACTCTCTGTGTCTGTTTACATGAGATGATGGCACTGATTATTTGACCTCCCGAGACAAACGTTGCCGTCTTATATTTTGGGATTGGCTATAGATGACTCGCCGGGTTAGTAACTGATCTGAAGCCAGCAGATGGGTTCGCAGCTTAGGTTGTGATTTACTATCAGGCTAAATTAAATTAAAGGGATAGTTTGGAGGTTTTGAAGTGGGGTTGTTCAAGGTTCTTATGAGTCAGTTGGGGTGTAACGGTTCACAGAATTCACGGTTCGGTACGTACCTCGGTTTGGGGGTTCGGTACAACAAGAAAAAGCAAACAAAAGTCCCAGATATATAATTCTAGGTTTGTTTTTTCAAGTTTCAGTTTAAAAATAAAGAACTCTAACATTTTGAATAATGAACTTTATTACACAGTTAAAAACAAACCACAAACAGTACCACACACACTCAGATGGCCGTATTATCTATAATGGCTGAAACAAAAAGGTTTCATCAAGCTGGAAAACTAAAAAGAATGTCTTGAAAATATTACAAAATAAATAATAAGAGAGTGTTTCAATCACTTCAATCACTTCAATCACTACAAGCCAGGGTCCTCTACTATTGCATAAGGGCTTCTTCTTCTTCTTCTTCTTCTTCTTCTTCTTCTTTCTCTTCTTCTCTTCTTTCTTCTTCTTCTTCTTCTTCTTCTTCTTTTCTTCTCTTCTTCTTCTTCTTCTTCTTTTTCTTCTTCTTCTTCTCTTTTCTTTTCTTCTTCTTCGT